>NC_057795.1:563678823-563700370 GCF_018294505.1 Triticum aestivum | reverse complement strand
TTGAAAAATCCTACTGAGTGACGAGTGATCCTCTCAATTGGGGGCTTAGCTGTAGTCCAGTACTCGCCTAAGTTTGAAAAATCCTACCAAGTGACGAGCGATCCTCTCACTCGGGGGCTTAGCTGTGGTCCAGTACTCGCCTAAGTTTGAAAAATCCTACTGAGTGTCGAGCGATCCTCTCACTCAGAGGCTTAGCTGCAGTCCGATACTCGCCTAAGTGTAAAAAAATCTTAGTGAGTGGCGAGAAATCCTCTCACTCGGGAACTTAGCTGCAGTCCAGTATTCACCTGAGTTTTATAAAAAAACAACCGAATGGTACGGCTCGACCACGACCCCTTCCCCCGAGGCTACACCATCAAGAACAAGGACGAGATTGCGCGCACTGCCAAGGCGAACTGCTTTCAGGAACGTCAAGACCATTTATGGGTGCCTTGCTGATGAGCTGATCAATGCTGGCAAAGGCTCATCCAACAGCTAGTGCCAAGGCGAGCTGCTTTCAGGAACGTCAAGACCATTGTTGAATGCCTCGCTGATGAGCTGATCAATGCTGCCAAAGGCTCATCCAACAGCTAGTGCCAAGCCGAACTGCTTTCAAGAACGTCAAGGCCATCGCTAAATGCCTTGCTGATGAGCTGATCAATACTGCTCAAGGCTCGACCAATAGATCGACTGTGGCCTCTTCCTCAGAAGCTGCATCGAGAGAACAAAAACCAATCTGAGTGAAGAACGAATTCCGCTCGAAGACAAGCATAACATATTCAAAGATAAGACAAGTTCAGATAAATCCAAAGGTTCCTAACCGCGGATTAAAGTACTCGGGCGTCAAGCCCGAAGGAGATTCAGCAATTACAAAATCACTCGGCATTCTGAGGCAAATGAGGGTGAAGCATAATGTTTTTCCGATCACTCGGCGGGAGAAGAGCTGGCTGGATCACAGAAGCTGTCAAGGTCAATGTTGTCCGCAGTACGAGTGGCAGCCTCAAGGAAGGTGTCCATGAAGGACTGGAAGGTGTGCTTCTTAGTATTTGCAACCTTGAGGGCCGCCAACTTGTCTTCTGGGGCATCCTTGCAGTGCACTCGAACCAACGACAGGGCGACATCAGCGCCGCAGCGAGCGGACGACTTCTTCCACTCCTGCACTTGACCAGGAATCGGATTCAGTCGAGTCATCAGCGACTCAAGACCTTGTGGAAGTTCTGCCTGGGGCCAGAGTTCGGCATCAACCCGAGTCACCGCCGCTTTCAGTCGAGCCAGATAAGCAACAACGCTATCCATTCGTGATTCCAACCGTAGCAAGTTCATAGCAACATCATCTTTAACAGGACAGTGGATGGGGTCGAGACCCGTCTCAACCCGCCCAGTCTCAGCCTCAAAGTCCTGACAAAACTCTGCACAATCGAAGAAAATGATGAGTCGACAGTATAACAAGGCATTCCAATCGACGGCAACCAATCAGTCAAATGATGATACCTTCAAGCTTTAGGACCAGTTTCGCAGCAAGTTGTCCCAGATAGGACTCCAGCTCGCCTGTCTTGGCTTTGAGGCTTCCGACTTCATTGGACAGGTTCTCCTTGTCCTTCTTCAGTTGCTCAACCTCCCGATTGGCGTCAGAGATGGCAGTCTTCAACGTCGAGTTCTCCTCTTCCAACTTGCTGACCGAAGCCAGCTTCTTTTCTGCAAGTGCCGTCCTGTCTCGTGCCTCCTTCTGAGCAGCAGCGAGGTCAAGATCCTTCTTCTCTAGAGCTTCCTTAATTTTCTCTAAAGAAACAACACTCTTCAGACGAGCTTGAAGCTGACGGTTTTCACTATGCACATCTGTTCGTTTGAACTCACTCAGTTCAAAGAGACTGAAAAGAAAAACACTAAAAGGCGTGAGCCACAAGGTAGACAAGTGTTGATTGGTTACCTCCCATGATGGTCGTTTCTTCCTGAGCAGTCTTGAGGTTCTTCTTCACCAGCTCAAGATCAAGGTAGAGGCCGATCTGCGGTTTGTTCAGTTCGGAAAGTTGAGCTCCAAGATCACAAGACCTCTACAGCGAGCAAGAGAGATATATCAGTCGACAGAAAGACAATTACAGTGAAAGTTACTCTAAGACTACTACCGAATCAAACATTCAATAGTAGTCTCGGGGACTACACCCAGTGGGTGCACTTAGCGTGCCCCCACTAGTTCAGATCAACACTCTGCATGGTCTGCCCAGCTTGAGTAAAAAAAGACTAGAGTAGATTCTCAGACCACAGTCGACCGCCAGCAGTCGACCGTGGTCTCGGGGACTACACCCAGTGGGTGCACTTAGCATGCCCCCACTGGTTTAGATCAACACTCGACTGAATGACAGTCGAGTGGAGCAGAAGACATATTGAACTCTAAGGCAAGCACACCCCAGTGGGTGATCAGATGCGAAAACAGACCCATGATAGTAAATGTACATATGGGCAGCAAAGCAACAACGGTAGTTTTTTGTGTGATTCAAAAGTCCAGTCGGGAGTTAACTGACCTTGATGTTGGTCTGCAGAGCGGTGCTGGTGTTATAGGCTACCTGACTGGCCTCGTGCATCACATTCACTTGTTCCATAACAAGATTCACCTGGCGAAGAGCCTCCCAGGCAGCACTCGGCACGTCATCTGGAGTTTGGTACACAGCAAAGAGTGAGGGCGCCAAGGCGGTCGAAGCTGTTGGGGAACGTAGGAGAAATTCAAATTTTTCCTACGTGTCACCAAGATCTATCTATGGAGAAACCAGCAACGAGGGGAAGGAGAGTGCATCTACATACCCTTGTAGATTGCTAAGCGGAAGCATTCAAGAGAATGGGGTTGAAGGAGTCGTACTCGTCGTGATCCAAATCACCGGAGATCCTAGTGCCGAACGGACGGCACCTCCGCGTTCAACACACGTACAGCCCGGTGGCGTCTCCCACGCCTTGATCCAGCAAGGAGAGAGGGAGAGGTTGAGGAAGACTCCGTCCAGCAACAGCACAATGGCGTGGTGGTGGTGGAGGAGCGTGGCAATCCAGCAGGGCTTCGCCAAGCACCGCGGGAGAGGAGGAGTAAGAGAGGTAGGGCTGCACCTGGGAGAGGTGAAACTCATCTATTGGCAGCCCCAAAACCCCTCAAGTATATATAGGGGGAGAGGGGGGCTGCCTCTCCACCTAGGGTTCCACCCTAGGGGCGGCGCCCAACCCAGATCCCATCTGAGGGGGCGGCCAAGGGGGAGAGGGGAAACTTGCCCCCCAAGTTAGGTGGGTGCGCCCCCTCCCCCAACCCTAGGCGCCTTGGGCCCTTGTGGGGGGCGCACCAGCCCACCTGGGGCTGGTCCCCTCCCACACTTGGCCCATGCAGCCCTCCGGGGCCGGTGGCCCCACTTGGTGGACCCCCGGGACCCTCCCGGTGGTCTCGGTACGTTACCGATAAAACCCAAAACTTTTCCGGTGACCAAAACAGGACTTCCCATATATAAATCTTTACCTCCGGACCATTTCGGAACTCCTCGTGACGTCCGGGATCTCATACAAGACTCCGAACAACATTCGGTAACCACATACAAACTTCCTTTATAACCATAGCGTCATTGAACCTTAAGTGTGTAGACCCTACGGGTTCGGGAACCATGTAGACATGACCGAGACGTTCTCCGGTCAATAACCAACAGCGGGATCTGGATACCCATGTTGGCTCCCACATGTTCCACGATGATCTCATCAGATGAACCACGATGTCAAGGACTCAATCGATCCCGTATACAATTCCCTTTGTCTAGCGGTATTGTACTTGCCCGAGATTCGATCGTCGGTATACCGATACCTTGTTCAATCTCGTTACCGGCAAGTCTCTTTACTCGTTCCGTTACACATCATCCCGTGATCAACCCCTTGGTCACATTGTGCACATTATGATGATGTCCTATCGAGTGGGCCCAGAGATACCTCTCCGTTTACACGGAGTGACAAATCCCAGTCTCGATTCGTGCCAACCCAACAGACACTTTCGGAGATACCTGTAGTGCACCTTTATAGCCACCCAGTTACGTTGTGACGTTTGGTACGCCCAAAGCATTCCTACGGTATCCGGGAGTTGCACAATCTCATGGTCTAAGGAAATGATACTTGACATTAGAAAAGCTTTAGCATACGAACTACGATCTTTGTGCTAGGCTTAGGATTGGGTCTTGTCCATCACATCATTCTCCTAATGATGTGATCCCGTTATCAATGACATCCAATGTCCATGGTCAGGAAACTGTAACCATCTATTGATCGACGAGCTAGTAAACTAGAGGCTTACTAGGGACATGGTGTTGTCTATGTATCCACACATGTATCTGAGTTTCCTTTCAATACAATTATAGCATGGATAATAAACGATTATCATGAACAAGGAAATATAATAATAATAACTAATTTATTATTGTCTCTAGGGCATATTTCCAACAGTCTCCCACTTGCACTAGAGTCAATAATCTAGTTCACATCGCCATGTGATTAACACTGATAGGTCACATCACCATGTGACCAACATCCAAAGAGTTTACTAGTGTCTTAAACTAGTTGACATCACCATGTGATTAAGTCTTAATGAGTTCTGGTGTTTGATCATGTTTTGCTTGTGAGAGAGGTTTTAGTCAACGGGTCTGTAACATTCAGATCCGTATGTACTTCCCAAATCTCTAGGTCATTCTGTAAATGCTGCTTCCACGCTCCACTTGAAGCTATTCCAAATGGTTGCTCCACTATACGTATCCGGTTTGCTACTCAGAGTCATTGGATAGGTGTTAAAGCTTGCATCGACGTAACCCTTTACGCCGAACTCTTTATCACCTCCATAATCGAGAAACATTTCCTTATTCCTCTAAGGATAATTTTGACCGCTGTCCAATGATCCGTTCCTGGATCATTCTTGTACCCCTTGACTGACTCATGGCAAGGCACACTTCCGGTGTGGTACACAGCATAGCATACTATAGAGCCTACGTCTAAAGCATAGGGGACGACCTTCGTCCTTTCTCTCTCTTCTGCCGTGGTCGAGCTTTAAGTCTTAACTTTGTACCTTACAACTCAGGCAAGAACTCCTTCTTTGACTGATCCATCTTGAACACTTTCAAGATCATGTCAAGGTACGTGCTCATTTGAAAGTATTATTAAGCATTTTGATCTATCCTTATAGATCTCGATGCTCAATGTTCAAGTAGCTTAATCCAGGTTTTCTATTGAAAAACATCTTTCAAATAACCCTATATGCTTTCCAGAAATTCTACATCATTTCTGATCATCAATATGTCAACATATACTCATCAGAAATTTTATAGTGCTCCCACTCACTTCTTTGGAAATACAAGTTTCTCATAAACTTTGTATAAACCTAAAATCTTTGATCATCTTATCAAAGTGCATATTCCAACTCCGAGATGCTTACTCCAGTCCATGGAAGGATTGCTGGAGCTAGCATACCTTTTAGCATCCTTAGGATCGACAAAACCTTTCTGATTGTATCACATACAACCTTTCCTTACGAAAACTGGTAAGGAAACTCATTTTGACATCCATTTGCCAGATTTCATAAACGCAGCTTATGCTAACATGATTTCGACGGACTTAAGCTTCTCTACGGATGAGATAATCTCATCGTAGTCAACTCCTTGAACTTGTGAAAAACTCTTCGCCACAAGTCGAGCTTCATAGATGGTGACATTACCGTCCATGTCCGTCTTCTTCTTAAAGATCCATTTATCTCAATGGCTTGCCGATCATCGGGTAAGTCCACCAAAGTCCATGTTTTGTTATGATACATGGATCCTATCTCGGATTTCATGGCTTCTAACCATTTGTCGGAATATGGGCCCACCATTGCTTCTCCATAGCTCGTAGGTTTATTGTTGTCTAGCAACATGACCTTCAAGACAGGATTATTGTACCATTCTGAAGTAGTACGCATCCTTGTCACCCTACGAGGTACGGTAGTGACTTGATCCAAAGTTTCATGATCACCATCATAAGCTTCTACTTCAATTGGTGTAGGTGCCACAGGAACAACTTCATGTGCCCTGCTACACACTGGTTGAAGTGATGGTTCTTTAACCTCATCAAGTCTCCACCATCCTCCCACTCAATTCTTTCGAGAGAAACTTTTCCTCGAGAAAGGACCCGTTTCTAGAAACAATTACTTTTGCTTCCGGATCTGAGATAGGAGGTATACCCAACCACTTTGGGTATCCTATGAAGATGTATTTATCCGTTTTGGGTTCGAGCTTATCACGATGAAACTTTTTCACATAAGCGTCGCAGCCCCAAACTTTTAAGAAACGACAACTTAGGTTTCTCCAAACCATAGTTCAAACGGTGTCGTCTCAACGGAATTTCGTGGTGCCCTATTAAAGTGAGTGCGGTTGTCTCTAATGCCTAACCCATGAACGATAGTGGTAATTCGACAAGAGTCATCATGGTACGCACCATATCCAATAGGGTGCAACTATGATGTTCGGACACACCATCACACTATGGTGTTCCAGGGGGTATTAATTGTGAAACAATTTCCACAATGTCTTAATTGTGTGCCAAAGCTTGTAACTCAGATACTCATCTCTATGATCATATCATAGACATTTTATCCTCTTGTCACAATGACCTTCAACTTCACTCTGAAATTACTTGAACCATTCAATAATTCAGACTTGTGTTTCATCAAGTAAATATACAATATCTACTTAAATCATCTGTGAAGTAAAACATAACGATATTCACTGCATGCCTCAGCACTCATTGGACTGCACACATCAAAGTGTGTTACTTCCAACAAGTTGCTATCTTGTTCCATCTTACTGAAAACGAGGCTTTTCAGTCATCTTGCCTATGTGGTATGATTTGCATATCTCAAGTGATTCAAAATCAAGTGAGTCCAAACGATCCATCTGCATGGAGTTTCTTCATGCGTATACACCAATAGACATGGTTTGCATGTCTCAAACTTTTCAAAAATGAGTGAGTCCAAAGATCCATCAACATGGAGCTTCTTCATGCGTTTTACACCATTATGACTTACATGGCAGTGCCACAAGTAAGTGGTACTATCATTACTATCTTATATCTTTTGGCATGAAAATGTGTATCACTACGATCGAGATTCAATAAACCATTCCTATTAGGTACAATACCATTGAAGGTATTATTCAAATAAACAGAGTAACCATTATTCTCCTTAAATGAATAATCGTATTGCGATAGACATAATCCAATCATGTCTATGCTCAACGCAAACACCAAATGACAATTATTCAGGTTTAATACTAATCTTGATGGTAGAGGGAGCGTCCGATGTTTGATCACATCAAAATTGGAAACACTTCCAACACATATCGTCAGCTCTCCTTTAGCTAGTCTCCGTTTATTCCATAGCTCTTTTATTTCGAGTTACTAACACTTAGCAACCGAACCGGTATCTAATACCCTGGTGCTACTAGGAGTACTAGTAAAGTACACATTTAACATAATGTATATCCAATATACTTCCATCAAACTTGCCTGCCTTCTTATCTACCAAGTATCTAGGGTAATCCCGCTCAAGTGGCTGTTCCCCTTATTACAGAAGCACTTAGTCTCGGGTTTAGGTTCAACCTTGGGTTTCTCCACTGGAGCAACAACTGATTTGCTGTTTCATGAAGTACCCCTTCTTGCCCTCGCCCTTCATGAAACTAGTGGTTTCACTAACCATCAACAATTGATGATCCTTCTTGATTTCTACATTCGCGGTGTCAAACATCGCGAATACCTCAAGGATCATCATATCTATCCCTGATATGTTATAGTTCATCACGAAGCTCTAGCGGCTTGGTGGCAATGACTTTGGAGAAACATCACTATCTCTTCTGGAAGATCAACTCCCACTCGATTCAAGTGATTGTTGCACTCAGACAATCTGAGCACAAGCTCAACGATTGAGCTTTTCTCCCTTAGTTTGCAGGATAAGAAAATCGTCGGAGGTCTCATACCTCTTGACGTGGGCACGAGCCTGAAATCCCAATTTCAGCCCTCGAAACATCTCATATGTTCCGCGACGTTTCGAAAAACGTCTTTGGTGCCTCAATTCTAAACCGTTTAACTGAACTATCACGTAGTTATAAAAACGTGTATGTCCGATGTTCGCAACATCCACAAACGATGTTTAGGGTTCAGCACACTGAGCGGTGCATTAAGGACATAAGCTTTCTACTGTCCGCATAATCGCTACTGTCAACTTTCAACTATATTTTCTTTAGGAACATATCTAAACAGTGGAACTAAAGCGTGAGCTTACGACATAATTTGCAAAGATCTTTTGACTATGTTCAGGATAATTAAGTTCATCTCATGAACTCCCACTCAGATAGACATCCCTCTAGTCATCTAAGTGATTACATGATCTGAGTCAACTAGGACGTGTCCGATCATCACGTGAGACAGACTAGCCATCATCGGTGAACATCTTCATGTTGATCGTATCTACTATACAACTCATGCTCGACCTTTCGGTCTCTTGTGTTCTGAGGCCATGTCTGTACATGCTAGGCTCGTCAAGTTAACCTAAGTGTTTCGCGTGTGTAAATCTAGCTTACACCCGATGTATGTGAACGTAAGAATCTATCACACCCGATCATCACGTGGTGCTTCGAAACGACGAACTTTCGCAACGGTGCACAGTTAGGGGGAACACTTTCTTGAAATTTTAATGAGGGATCATCTTATTTACTACCATCGTCCTAAGCAAATAAGATGCATAAACATGATAAACATCACATGCAATCAAATAGTGACATGATATGGCCAATATCATTTTGCTCCTTTTGATCTCCATCTTCGGGGCTCCATGATCATCATCGTCACCGACATGACACCATGATCTCCATCATCATGATCTCCATCATCGTGTCTTCATGAAGTTGTCTCGCCAACTATTACTTCTACTACTATGGCTACCAGTTAGCAATAAAGTAAGGTAATTACATGGTGTTGTTCAATGACACGCAGGTCATACAATAAATTAAGACAACTCCTATGGCTCCTGCCGGTTGTCATACTCATCGACATGCAAGTCGTGATTCCTATTACAATAACATGATCAATCTCATACATCACATATATCATTCATCACATTCTTTTGGCCATATCACATCACATGGCATACCCTGCAAAAACAAGTTAGACGTCCTCTAATTGTTGTTTGCATGTTTTACGTGGCTGCTATGGGTTTCTAGCAAGAACGTTTCTTACCTACGCAAAAACCACAACGTGATATGTCAATTACTATTTACCCTTCATAAGGACCCTTTTCATCGAATCTGTTCCGACTAAAGTGGGAGATACTGGCACCCGCTAGCCACCTTATGCACCAAGTGCATGTCAGTCGGTGGAACCTGTCTCACATAAGAGTACGTGTAAGGTCGGTCCGGGCCGCTTCATCCCACAATACCGTCGAAACAAGATTGGACTAGTAACGGTAAGCATATTGAACAAAATCAACGCCCACAACTACTTTGTGTTCTACTCGTGCAAAGAATCTACGCAATAGACCTAGCTCATGATTCCACTGTTGGGGAACGTAGCAGAAATTCAAAAAATTTCCTACGTGTCACCAAGATCTATCTATGGAGAAACCAGCAACGAGGGGAAGGAGAGTGCATCTACATACCCTTGTAGATCGCTAAGCGGAAGCGTTCAAGAGAACGGGGTTGAAGGAGTCGTACTCGTCGTGATCCAAATCACCGGAGATCCTAGTGCCGAACGGACGGCACGTCCGCGTTCAACACACGTACAGCCCGGTGACGTCTCCCACACCTTGATCCAGCAAGGAGAGAGGGAGAGGTTGAGGAAGACTCCGTCCAGCAGCAGCACAACGGCATGGTGGTGGTGGAGGAGCGTGGCAATCCAGCAGGGCTTCGCCAAGCACCGCGAGAGAGGAGGAGTAAGAGAGGTAGGGCTGCGCCTGGGAGAGGTGAAACTCGTCTATTGGCAGCCCCAAAACCCCTCAAGTATATATAGGGGGAGAGGGGGGCTGTGCCTCCACCTAGGGTTCCACCCTAGGGGCGGCGGCCAGCCCAGATCCCATCTGAGGGGGCGGCCAAGGGGGGGGAGAGGGGAAACTTGCCCCCCAAGTTAGGTGGGTGCGCCCCCTCCCCCAACCTTAGGCGCCTTGGGCCCTTGTGGGGGGGGCGCACCAGCCCACCTGGGGCTGGTCCCCTCCCACACTTGGCCCATGCAGCCCTCGGGGGCCGGTGGCCCCACTTGGTGGACCCCCGGGACCCTCCCGGTGGTCCCGGTACGTTACCGATAAAACCCGAAACTTTTCCGGTGACCAAAACAGGACTTCCCATATATAAATCTTTACCTCCGGACCATTCCGGAACTCCTCGTGACGTCCGGGATCTCATCTGGGACTCCGAACAACATTCGGTAACCACATACAAACTTTTATAACCATAGCGTCATTGAACCTTAAGTGTGTAAACCCTACGGGTTCGGGAACCATGTAGACATGACCGAGACGTTCTCCGGTCAATAACCAACAGCGGGATCTGGATACCCATGCTGGCTCCCACATGTTCCACGATGATCTCATCGGATGAACCACGATGTCAAGGACTCAATCGATCCCGTATACAATTCCCTTTGTCTAGCGGTATTGTACTTGCCCGAGATTCGATTGTTGGTATACCGATACTTTGTTCAATCTCGTTACCGGCAAGTCTCTTTACTCGTTCCGTAACACATCATCCCGTGATCAACCCCTTGGTCACACTGTGCACATTATGATGATGTCCTACCGAGTGGGCCCAGAGATACCTCTCCATTTACACGGAGTGACAAATCCCAGTCTCGATTCGTGCCAACCCAACAGACACTTTCGGAGATACCTGTAGTGCACCTTTATAGCCACCCAGTTACGTTGTGACGTTTGGTACACCCAAAGCATTCCTATGGTATCCGGGAGTTGCACGATCTCATGGTCTAAGGAAATGATACTTGACATTAGAAAAGCTTTAGCATACGAACTACGATCTTTGTGCTAGGCTTAGGATTGGGTCTTGTCCATCACATCATTCTCCTAATGATGTGATCCCGTTATCAACGACATCCAATGTCCATGGTTAGGAAACCGTAACCATCTATTGATCGACGAGCTAGTAAACTAGAGGCTTACTAGGGACATGGTGTTGTCTATGTATCCACACATGTATCTGAGTTTCCTTTCAATACAATTATAGCATGTATAATAAACGATTATCATGAACAAGGAAATATAATAATAATAACTAATTTATTATTATCTCTAGGGCATATTTCCAACAGAAGCACCCACCTGGTCAGACACATGGAGTTGCACTGGGGCAGCAGGAGTTGGAGCAGTCGACCCCGATGGGCGATCAGTCGTCAGCGGGTCGGCGAAGGTGACGCTTGTCCGAGCCGGATCTCCAGACCGCTCGACCGGCATCTCAAGCACCGGAGTCGACTGAGGGGCTTGAACCTCAAGCACTCTCTCGCTCGAGCCCTTGCCTTTCCTCCTCCTCTCCATCAAGGGCGCTTCTTCTTCATCATCGCCAGGAAGTACGATAACGTCTTGTGGTGCTACAGCTTAAAGGAAAAATCATCAGAGATTCAGCCGACCGATAAACTCAATCGACAGAACAAGCCTTAATCAAGCAGACTCACCCGCTCGGGAGGTGGCCGCGTCGTCTGTTTCCTCATCTTCTGGGGCCTTGTCAATATCCATGTTAGTCGTAGCAGAGGTTGGGCTGGAAAGATACAAGATCCACCCGGTAACCAACAGAAATGCCAGTTGGAAGAAAGTAATGCAGAGAGATAAAATTCTCACCCAGAGGCGACCGGAACATCCATCTTGATCCTCGGCAGGGTCTTCCGAGCCTTCGGGGGCGTGGCCTTGGGCTGCTTAGCCATCTTTTCAATTGGCTCAGGAGTCAACGTCCAAGCCCGCTTTTGCGTCCTGGTACTGGAAGCCACGGCCTTGCCCCGCTCGCCTGCTGGATCATGATGCTGTTCGGATCAGCGCTCCAAGTGTGGTGGCGAGTTGACCTCCTCGTCGTCATCAGCTTCGTCGCTCTCCCCCTCGTCATCACCGTCTGACGATTGATACTCGCCACTCTCGTCTGCGCTGTCCTCCCCTTCCTGGTCCTGCTCCCGGGTCTGCTCGCCGTTGGGCATGGAGTACATCTCGGTATAAACCTACAAAACAAGAAGTCAAGTGAATTCCAGTCGGTACCAGAGACAGATACAAGATACACAAGAAATCAGTCGGAGGCAGAAGTTCGAACCTTGTCGGGTGGATTGCTGTCACTGAAGGGAGCGACCCTCCTGGCCCCCCTGGGGTTGTCCTTGTTGCCCGTGATGCTCTTCAGCCATCCAGCCACCGTCTTGGCTGAGACTTCCTCCGGATGAACGCGAGCGGTGTTGTTGGCACCGGAATACATCCACATCAGATGGTCCCGAGCCTGAAGCGGCTGGATGCGCCGACTGAGAAACACCTCCAGTAGGTCCATCCCAGCTACACCCTGATTGATCAGCTGGACCACCCTATCGACCAGCATGTCCGTCTCCATCCTCTCCGCAGCAGTCACTTTCAGCGAGGAAGGAGTTCAAACGCGATCAAAGGAGAAAGGGGGGAGTCCAGTCGGCTGACCCGGGGTAGGGACGTCCTAGCAGTAGAACCAGGTCGACTGCCAGCCCCTGATCGACTCGGGTAGGGTCATGGACGGAAAGGAACTCCTCTTCCTCTGCTGGATCCCCAAACCACCACACATCTGAATGACATGCGTTTTCTTGTCACTCGAGTTGCCTTCTTGACCGACTGGGAATGGACAGTGAAGATGTGTTTGAAGAGACCCCAGTGAGGTCGACAGCCAAGGAAATTTTCACACATGGACACAAATGACGCGAGATAGATGATGGTGTTGGGAGAAAAGTGATGGAGTTGGGCTCCAAAGAAATTCAGAAAAACCCGGAAAAAGGGGTGTGGAGGAAGCGAAAAATCACGGTCGACGTGGGTGGCAAGCAGGACACACTCACCCGGTCCTGGCTGCGGCTCCGCCTCCCCCTCCGACAACCTCGCAGTGCCGTCGGCGACCAACCCGAGCTCGGCCAGCTCGTCCAGGTCCTCTTGCCAGAGCGTGGATCGGATCTAGTCGCCCTGGATCCATCCCGTCGGCAGCGCCGACCACGACGACGACCCGCGCTGGGTCTTCTTACCCTTCGCCGCCCCCTTCGCCTTCTTCGCGCGTTCCAGCGCCGCCGTCTTGTCCTTCACCATCGCGGCGGAGCGGTGGCGCCGAGGACGGAAGAGCTGTGCGCAGAGGAGAGGCGGAGGAGAAGGGAGGGGGGAGATTGGGAGCGCACGGTGAAACGCCTCGGCCTCGCCGCCTTTTAAAGGCCCACTTCCGAGTGGCTGACGTGCGGGCTCGGGCGATCCTGTCAAATCTCTGCTAAAGTCGCGCGCCCGATACGTGGCGAAAAAGGTGGCGCGGGGATCGAGGCATCCCTGCTTATCCATCCCGATAACCACGACACCCTTCGCCCCGCGCGCTTCCCCGAAATTTCGAATCCCGTCGAATCCGGGATATGCAATAACCAATCGCGCCGGAGATCTCGCAACAGAAGACAACGATCGACGGGCGACGACACTTATCCACTCGACAACTCCAGAATCGATCGAGGCAATTGAAACGAAGCTAAAGTTCAGGCGCAAACCTTCTGTTAGACGCAAGCACTCACTGAGCACAAAGGTTGAAGCGAAGTCCGCTGCGATCTTCTTTTCCACTCGGTCCTCAATCCATTCGGGGGCTAATGATGAGGGTCTAGACCTAGGGTAGGGTCACATGCCTGACCTAGGAGCCCCATCCAATGTCACTACCCTAGAAGCAAAGAAGCTCAAGAGATAACGGGAAGTACCCAAGGAAGACGTCGAGTGTTAGTCACTCGACCGCCATATCACTCGGGTACCCCAATTTTATGAAGATCACTCGACCTATGAAGACCAAGAGCCAGGCGGAACTACAACGGTCAGACGTTCACTCTGTAGTCTTTATAGGCATTAATTGTACTTAAAGCTGGCGTTATCAGTAACGTCCCTCCTTAATGAACATTGAACCCTCTGTAACGGAGGGGAGCTGGGGTCCTGGCGCACTCTATATAAGTCACCCTCCTCCTCTGGGACAAGGGTTCGCACCCCCTATTACATCACACACATATAATCCAGTCGACCACCTCCGGGCACTGAGACGTAGGGCTATTACTTCCTCTGAGAAGGGTCTAAACTCATAAATCTCGCGCGTACATCTTCACCATAGCTGAGATCTTGCCTCTCCATACTTACCCCCTTTGTACTGTCAGTCTTAGAACCACGACAAGCGTCGCCCTTCCGTCCAGTCAAATCACGGGCATCAATGCCGTGCGCTGCATGGTCTGGGTCGGCAAGAATGCAGCGTGACAAGCGGCACGGTCGTTCGATGGAAAGCATAGGAGGGACTGGTGGGGGTTTGTGATGGGCCAGGGCAGCCTGATGTGGGCATGTCAGCGAGCCGGATGTCCGCAAAGCCCCTTCACTTTGTATCCGGTTTCCGAAAATAATATAACCTGACCAAGACGTATGCAACCGGTTCCAGGGTCCGCGTTGAAGATGCCCATACTGATGTCCGAACTAGTCGACCCCGTGTGATCCGAACCACAAGAGCCGTTCTCCCCGAGGCCATCGACAGAGCATGACGATGATGCATATGCAACCGCGCGCGGGGACGACAGATCAAGCAAGCAACGAATAAAAGCGAGGCAGCGCGGCGCGGCCACGTCGGTGGTTCGAACGGCCGAGATCGCGCCTCCCACGTCTCTCAGAGAGATCCCAGCCGCTGCACCGACGGAAGCCACGTCACAGGCCGTCCCGTCCCATCCCAAACTGACGCCCACCGGCACGGCGAGCAATCCCACCCCAAACTGACGCCCACCGGCGCATGATCCGCCCGCCTCGCCTCCTCCTCCACCGCGCCCCCTTCCTCCTCCGAACCCCGCAACCGCCTCGCGCCCCGCCGCTCCGCGCCCGCCGAGCCCTAACCCCGACTCTTCAGAGCTTCGCGTCCTGCCGCCTCGCGCCGCTCAGCCTGCTGATGGATCCGGCCACGCCCTACTCCGATGCCGACGCCTACGCCTACGCCGAGTTCAACGGGGAGACTAGCGTGGACGACCCGGAGTTCGCGGACGCCGAGGCGGAAGCGGGGGGAGAGGACGCTGGTGATGAGATGCCCAGGGAACTGCCCGAGGAGCTCGCCAGAGGGGTGGTGTGCCTCGAGTGCCAGACTTCGGCCGAGGCCGTGGCGGCCGGGGAAGGCGAGACCTGCCGCGTCTACGTCGTCGGCACTGCCCATGTCTCGCAGGTGAGCCTGCCCTGTCCTCCAGTCACGGATTTCGATTTTCGAGCGTCAATTGCAGGACCCTTGCACGTTTCCTTCTGTTCTAATCCCTTGTTGGAGCGTTAAAACACCACTACTCGTGTACATTAGTTTCAGTTCGGGATAATTTTACTCTTGAAAAGCGAAGAAAGTTCCATCGATCTAAGATTTAGAGTCCAAGCACAAAAGGTAGGGACGTCTGCCTGCATTGGCCCCGCAAGCAAGTTGCATTGTTTTTGGGCTTAGTACTAGTTCTGTCCGGGCTACAGCAAGGGCGTTAGTACTGCTACCCCACTGGTTTTGCTTTGATTGTGCGTCATGTGCTAAAAAAGGCCACATCAGTCATCAGGACATTTGTAATTTCGAATGATAACTTGACTGCTGATTTTATTGTAGGAATCATGTGATCAAGTCAAAGCCGTCATCAACTTTCTGAAACCTCAGGTTTCTTCCTCTCTTTACTTATCATCAGTAGTTTCTACAATTGGTGGATCATTTGGCAGGTTGGCTGCCAGTTTTGGAGTGTTTTATTTTCTAATTGATATTGGAGATTTTCAACTAATTTATTTGGAACAATTTTTTTGGAATTGTAGGCTGTTTTCTTGGAACTGTGTTCCAGCAGGGTTTCTATTCTGACACCACAAAACCTTCAGGTATGAAACAGTCAACATGTGTAAAGCAGGAAATAAATGCTTATATTATCCTATAATGATCGTTGGTTCATTACATTGAATCTACTGTACTTGTGTGAATCAAATTACCAGGAAGTGCTATAAGAATTTTGAGTCTGTTGTGCTTCAATCGTTATCTGTTATCCCCTCAAATGGTGAAGAAAGCCACTTAATAAGACTTTGGGGTTCACAAAATTAATCTTAATGAAGAACTCTCTGTTGGATGTTGGATATCTCTAATACTACCTCCGTTTCTAAATATAAGACATTTTGGCAGTTTAAATTGAACTGCCAAAACGTCTTATATTTAGGAACAGAGGGAGTATAAAGTTGGATAAGAAAATACGACTGAAGTTTGCTCCAGAAGATACTTGTTTAGAATTTGTTGGTAAAAACACAAGTTGTTCATAATTTGACCTACTTGAGTTAATTGTGGTAAAAACCGAAGTTGTTCATAATTTGACCTACTTAAGTTAATTGACCGAATGGGCTTGACACTGTTGATATGGCATTGCATATTCTCATGGACACCAATCAAGCACTTCTAATAAAACATATTTGTTCGCTGGGATAATATATATAATTGTAATGTTGGATAGTTGTGCTTGTTCATGCATGAACAATGGTTCTCTTGGTTTATAGTTTTTACAGATCCTTCATCTAAGTGCCATGTATTTAACTTATAATATACATTTATTATCTGTATCATCGAAATTAGATCATATAGATTGTACAAGATATCATCTCCAGTTTGGCATGTTCTATTATAGAGTATCATTATTTCTTCTCGTTCATCATTCGATCTGATTTTGCCCATAGGTTCCTACTATGAACGAAATGATTGACATGTGGAAGAAGAAAAAGATGAACACCTTTGGGATTCTCTATAGCTGGTTTCTTGCAAAGGTATGCACTGAATTTGTTGTGCATTCAGTACTAATTTAAGTAGTGTTCATGGTAGCCGATATGATGTTGCTTTTGGCACTGAAGGTTGCTAGCCAGCTTGATGTGTTACCTGGAGCTGAATTTCGAGTGGCATTTGAGGAAGCAATGACTTATGGTGGCAAAGTTATCCTTGGAGATCGCCCTGTCCAGGTACAGAACTTAAGTGGTTGAGTTTATCATTCAGAAGGGTACTAGATGCAACAAATTACATGAAATGATCTACACGGATAAGTAGTTCACTGATTATTCCAATTTGTTCCCACATGGATAAATTTGATCAACTTTTATTGTTGCTATATTCTCTATGCATCTAATAGAACGACAGACAATTTATTCCAACAATTCAAATGGATTAAACATACATTGCTGATTCATGTGCCATTAACTTCTCCACTCATATTACTGATACAGATTTTATTCTTAGAAGAAAAAAAAATACACATCTCATCTGTCTTCTTGGATTGATTGAATGGTGGTTAATACTGCTTGCTTGTTCTTAAACTTTTAATTTCAATCTTCTAACGCGATGTGCCATAAACTGATGAAGGTTGGTTATGGACATTGGACCCAAAAGATTATATGCATCTAGTTGTCATGGTGTTGTGCTGTAGTAGGATCCGTTTTAAGTGATTAAGGACCCGTTCGGCAATCCGTCAGCTCCTTAAAATCCTCGCTCCAGGATTTTTAACTGCAGCTCCGTCCGCTCCGGGAGCGGAGCCGTGGAGCGGAGGGACACTGAACGGGCCCTAAAGTTAGAGCATAACCCGGGGTTATCTTATGTTAATTCTTGTACCTCTTGACTGCTGCTATTGTTGGCATAATATTATTTACATTCAGCATGTCATATTGGTCCTTACTCCATTGAAATCTTGGTACTAGGAGATAGGTCGCCAATTAATTTTCATAAGCACTGAACTGATGCCATTCTATGTTTTTCTTTTTTCTTTTGAAGATCACTCTAAGGAGAACTTGGGGGAAAATGTCATTGTGGCACAGGGCTAAATTTCTGTACTACATTGTTTTCCAGTCCTTATTTTTACCGAGCCCTGAAGATCTTAATAAAATGGTATGTTGTCTTGGGCAATACATTTGCTACAGCGAGCACTTATGCTTATTTGCTTTTAGATCAAATGAACCAGAAATAATTACTTTACTGTATTTACATAGCAATGCCAATGCTTGTTTATTCAGTTAAAGGACATGGATGATGTCGACATGCTAACACTTGTCATTCAAGAGATGAGTAAGGCATTTCCTAGTCTGATGGAGACACTTCTCCATGAACGTGATATGTGAGTTCCTTCAAAATTACTCTGTTTTTATAAAGCATTTTGTGTTGCTATTCTCAATCTTATAATAATGGTTGAGCTTTAACTTCTTGAATTTTGTTGTAGGTATATGTCTTCCAAATTATTGAAGGTAGCAAGGGAACATTCTTCAGTGGTGGCAGTTGTGGGAAAAGGGCATGTTTCTGGGATAAAGAAAAATTGGCAACAACCTATTGAGGTAAGAACTTTTTTCTAACAACATCATTTCGTGTGTTATATCTTTTATGAGCTAGAAATTCATTACTATTTTAGATCACTTTGGTTGGTCAATTGACAGTCAGAACAGATCTATTTTTCATAATGCTCACTTCAATTATCAAATTTCCGTGCAGGTACAAAGTTTGATGGAATTACCTGTGCCTAGGAAAGGTGTTTCGAAGTTGAAAATTTTGGCGTCCATTGGAGCAGTAAGCGCAGTAGTAGCATCTGGAATCTATATATGGGGTAAAAAATAACAGTGTATCCACCAATGTGTCAAAGTGTTCTTTGTTCTTGTCATGTGTAGTCTCTAAAAAGCAAAGAGTGTTCAGTTCTCACTTACAGTTTTTCATTATACAATAGGTGTAATTTCTGGAATCGAAGTTGAACAAATGAAAGAACAATTCACTGCATTGTACACTGGATTTGTCTCTTTCCAAAGCTTTCCTATTTTACTAGGGTGGCTTGTTCATTGCTACAAAAAACTCCGGCGAAAATGTTTAAGTTGCAAATTTAGAATAGGAAAACGATTTGACTTGATTTTATTATCAGGAGTCATTTTGGCTTGCAAATTGTAGTGCATTGGTGCAAATTTTTTTAGTGCATCACCGGTCATTGGATAGGTTAGTGTTTAGTTTTGGTTGTCTCCATACAGATGTTTGCTCTCACAAGTTAAACTTGCATGATGGCTGACGCAATCTGTAGCTAAATTATTTTGTTATATGTGGCCAGATTTGGTGACCGAATTGTGGTTGACCAAACAGAAACATGTGGTTGGTCAAACAACCCGATGTAACAGATAATTAGCTCCACGCAGTACTCGTCATGAACGACGACCATGTACAGTATAAGTATTAGTACGTGGACTGACTATTTGTACAAGTTACAGGTGATGATCCCCTCAGCTAAAAAGCAAACTGCCTTGCATCTCTTTTGCATCTTCAGTTAATAATAATATTAGCATAAATAAAGATCAGAGAACCCGATAAACCCCCACACAAATCAACCATTGTGTGTATATGTGCAAGTGCAGCCCTGAAGCTAAGGCTAGTCAACAAAAACGCCGCAGGTCGCCCTGACCTCACCGAGGTGGTCGGGGAGCACGTCGGTGCGGCCCATCTTGACCATGGCCGCCGCGAAGTCCTGGTAGTACTCGTCCGGCGACGACGCGTTGGCCATCCTCTCGACGTAGTCCCTGGTGGCGGCGTCGTGGAGCAGGCTGCCGTCGGACTGGAAGAGCCCCCCCGTGGCCAGCACGTGGCGGTAGTAACTGAGGTCGAAGGTGAAGCCGCTGCCGGGGTCCATGGGCACCTTGGTCCTCCTGCCCCGGCCGCCGTGGCGGCGCGGGCAGAGCTTCCTCAGCTGCCTCGCGTACCGGGCGCCCAGCGACGGGTCCTGGTCCATGGCGCCCGTGAAGTTGTAGAGTCGCTTCTGGAACGCCTCGCAGTGGGAGGTCCCGATGCTGTGGCTCCCTGGAGGTGGAGGATGCCATTGTCAGTGCGGTGTGTGCTGGGCTGTTGCTGTCGTCCACGGACGCACGTACGCGTGAAGCGATGGGGAGGAAAGGAAAGGCGCGTACCGAAGAGGACGACGATGTCCTTGGCGGTGAGGGACTTGACGCTGAAGAAGGTCTTGACGTCGACGATGTTGGAGTCCGGCGGCGCCAGGTCGTTCTCCGCGTACTCGGCCACCGTCACATTGCCGTCCCGCCGCCCGGTCTCCACGCCGTACCACGGCCCCTTGCTCTGCAAAGTAAGCACGAGCTGGTGAAAAAGATGCCCAATTAAATCAACTTCTCGTCGTGGTCTCTTCAGCTACTCACCAGGTAAACGGCGTCCCTGGCGGCCATGGCGATGATGTCGGCGCAGGAGACGGTGAGCGGGCAGAGCATCTCGAGCTTGGCCTTGATCCTCTCGATGGCGTCGTAGCCGCGCATGCTCCGGTTCGGGGTGGCGTCCCGCTCCGCCGTGCCCCGCCTGGACCTGAGCATGATGGAGCCGTCGCAGCCCTGGACGAAGCAGTCGTGGTAGTGCATCCGGAGCAGGGAGGGCGCGAGCGTGGGGTCCTCGTGCAGGATGGCGTGCATCTCCGCGAACACCACGCCCTCCGCGATCGGGCACGTCGCATTGTAGAACCCGACCTGCAGCTCCGCCTCCGCAACCGCGAGGGCACCCACCACCGCCGCCGCCGCCAGGGCCAGGACGAGCGGCACCCGCCGCTCCCTGGACATGAAGAAAGCACGAGGCGGTCGACGAACAGAACAGAGACGGGAGAACGATGGGGCGAGGAAATGGGGACGGGGAGGGGCGGGGCGGTGGCACAGTGGATGGGAGATGGGTGCGGTGTGATCACGGGGCAAAGGTCAAAGAGTGTGGTTGCGCTATGCTTTTCGGACTGTTGTCCCGGCGTGTGACGCGATGGATGGAGTAGGACGGACTCCGCCTCGAGGCTTTGCTTTGAGTGGAGGGATTGGTTGGTTGGTTGGTGGGTGAGGGGGGACGCGCGTCGGCCGGGCTCGAATGCTCTCGTCGGCTCGGGTGCGACTGATTCGCTCAGCGGTGTCGGCTCCATGGACGGGCGCGTGCTCGTCTTGTCGCCATCGGCGTCCCTGGCGATTTATTGCGGATGGTCTTTTGGGGGAAACGGTCGTATCTCGTGGACTCGCAGTCAGACTAGGCATCAGCTGGAATATGCTGAATCCCGCAAAAAAAAGGAGGGCTGGAATATGCTCAAGCCCAAGGCCAAACCTATATGCCGCCCGCGGGCGTCATATAGCGTTGAAGCCAGCCTCCAGACTGGCCTGCCTTGTTGGCTATTGTTTCATTTTTTCTTTTATTTCTTTCATGGTTTTCATGAGTTTTTTTTCCTTCACATTTCCCTTCTTTTATTCTTCATTTCTTGTTTCTTTCTTGGTTTTCAATGATTTTTTTTGTTTTCCTTTGTTACTTTATTGATATGACTGCTTTTCATTCTTTTTACACTTGTTTCTCTG
>NC_057795.1:563672994-563678437 GCF_018294505.1 Triticum aestivum | reverse complement strand
AGAATTTTTTTATAATACATGTTTACCATTTTAATACATGCTCAATATTTTTTCTATGCACAGTTAAATAATTACAAGTGGTTGACTAACATTTTTAAATAAATTATAGTTAGTTTAGTACATGTTCAACATTTTTATATACATATTTTTTTTTTCAAATTCTTGATGAACATTTTTTAAATATTTTTCCAAATGCTTGATTAACATTGTATATTTTTTTAAATACATGATCAAATTTTTTCACACACATTATATATTTTTGTATACATGAGAAACATTTTCTATACATATTTAACATATTTCAAATACAAGTTTAGCATTTTTTGAATAGATGGTAAATATTTTTTCTATACACATATTTAACATTTTTTAAATGCTTGTTTACCATTTTTTAAATACAATCTTAACATTTTTTGAACACATGGTCCACAAGTTTTCCGGTCTACACATTTTAACATTTTCAAATGGTCAATTAACATCTTTTCAAATACAAGTTTGACATTTTTGGAGTACATGGTCAAAAAGAAAATCTATCCACATTTAACATTTCCCAAACGCTTGTTTATTTTTTTAAATACTTGTTGTTTTTGCAAATGCTAGTTTAATATTTTTAAACTACATGATCAATTTTTTTCACGCACATGGGAAACGTTCTCTTTATACACATTTAACAATTTTTAACATGCTTCTTTAACATTTTTTCAAATGTTTTAGTAAACGGTGTTTTGTAATACATTTGTTTAAAATATTTATGTAAACTGTTTTTTGTAATATATTTTAGTTAGACTGTTTTAAAATTCTTGGTCAACATTTTCTTTCTATATACATTTTAACATTTGCAAATGGTTGATTAACATTTTGTCAAATACAAGTTTGACTACATGGTAAACATTTTTTCTATGCACATATAACATTTTGCAAATGCTTGATTAACATTTTGCAAGTACTAGTTTTTTTTCAAATGCTAGCTAAATATTTTAAATACATGATCAACCTTTTTACATACATTTTATAATTTTGTATAAATTTTTCGTATACATGGGAAACATTTTCTTTATACATATTTATCATTTTTCAATTAATTTGTTAGAATTTGTTTTCATTTTTTATGTAAACGTTTTTGTAATATAGTATTTAGAATATTAGGATGTATAAATGAAAAATTTAAATAACAAATAAAAAATGAAACAAAAAAAGTGAAAAAATGAGGCCATAGTCTTGCGCGCACCTAAGCCGGCCCATTGAGGGAAGCGCGTAATGCGAGAGCACGCTGGGTCTCGCTATATGCGAGACATAACGCTGCCCATTGATGCACACGGGCTTCAAATATGAGATCTCCAAGCCCAAGCTCGAATTAAGTCTGTAAGCATGCTCAACCCGAGTTCTGAACATGTGTACGAGTGGGGATTGCTGCAGTTCCATAGCCTATGCCTTTTTTTCAATAAATAAACAGTGAAGTTTATTCACTCCAAATGAAACACTAAGAGGATACGAGCACAATACACATACACACGACCTCTACATGAATATGATGCATACAGTCAACATCAACACGCCCAAAGAATCGCGTCGGCAAGGAGCAAAATCATACATGACCGAAGCTATGCCTTGGCATATGAAAAAGAAAAAAAAACTTAGAAGTACTCAAAACAACGATCAAAGAACTACAAGGATGACCATCCGCACTAGCTGTCTCTTGACATTCTAAGGACAATAAAAAATGTTCGCCAACAACATCTCCAGGAAGGGAACGACGCTCAAGCGCCGCCATCGACTGATCCAACCACTAATGGATAGATCCCGAGGAGCTTTCAACCTAATAAAAGACAAAGTCCGAGAAAATCTGAGCAATGCCTTCAACAATGTAACGACTCAAAAACACCATAATTGTTAGGTATGACTAACTATAGTCAGACATAGGGTTTTCACTTCGGAGCTTGAGACTAGGTACTCGAGAAATGGCACCAAATTGTAGCCATCATGAGCCGTCGCCAACACTTTCCGCGATCCCAGCAGCTACATGCGTATCAAGATCTTACCATGAGATATCATGCAAGTGAAGACCATGCCCACACAAGCAGGCAGTTAAGTTGCAACAAGTCCTAGTTCCCACCACAAGCTTGGAATGACTGTGACGCCCCCGATTCAATCGTACACTAATCATGCACGCAAATGTGTACGATCAAGATCAGGGACTCACGGGAAGATATCACAACACAACTCTAAAACATAAAATAAGTCATACAAGCATCATAATACAAGCCAGGGGCCTCGAGGGCTCGAATACAAATGCTCGATCATAGACGAGTCAGCGGAAGCAACAATATCTAAGTACAAACATAAGTTAAACAAGTTTGCCTTAAGAAGGCTAGCACAAACTGGGATACAGATCGAAAGAGGCGCAGGCCTCCTGCCTGGGATCCTCCTAAACTACTCCCGGTCGTCATCAGCGGGCAGCACGTAGTAGTAGGTACCTCCAGTGTAGTAGGGGTCGTCGTCGACGGTGGCATCTGGCTCCTGGACTCCAGCCTCTGGTTGCGACAACCAGAAAGAAAGGAAAGGGGAAAAGGGGAAAGAAAGCAACCGTGAGTACTCATCCAAAGTACTCGCAAGCAAGGAACTACACTACATATGCATGGGTATATGTGTAAGGAGGCCATATCAGTGGACTGAACTGCAGAATGCCAGAATAAGAGGGGGATAGCTAATCCTGTCGAAGACTACGCTTCTCGCAGCCACCGTCTTGCATCAAGTAGAAGAGAGTAGATTGAAATCCTCCAAGTAGCATCTCCAAATAGCATCTCATAGCATAATCCTACCCGGCGATCCCCTCCTCATATCCCTGAGGTAGAGCGACCACCGGTTGTATCTGGCACTTGGAAGGGTGTGTTTTATTAAGTATCCGGTTCTAGTTGTCATAAGGTCAAGGTACAACTCCAAGTCGTCCTGTTACCGAAGATCACGGCTATTCGAATAGATTAACTTCCCTGCAGGGGTGCACCACATTCCCCAACACGCTTGATCCCATTTGGCCGGACACACTTTCCTGGGTCATGCCCGGCCGCGGAAGATCAACACGTCGCAGCCCCACCTAGGCTCAACAGAGAGGCCAGCACGCCGGTCTAAACCTAAGCGCACAGGGGTCTGGGCCCATCGCCCATAGCACACCTGCACGTTGCGTACGCGGCCGAAAGCAGAACTAGCCCCCTTAATACAAGAGCAGGCTTACGTTCCAATCCGGCGCGCGCCGCTCCGTCGCTGACGTCTGAAGGGCTTCGGCTGATACCACGACGTCGGGATACCCATAATTACTCCCACGTAGATGGTTAGTGCGTATAGGCTCGTAGCCAACTCAGATCAAATACCAAGATCTCGTTAAGCGTGTTAAATATCCGCGAACGCCGAACAGGGCCAGGCCCACCTGTCTCCTAGGTGGTCTCAACCTGCCCTGTCGCTCCGCCATAAAGATCCACACAGAGGGCCGTCGGGACAAAGGTCCTTTCAGCCCCCAATCCGTGATTCACTCGCGGGTACTCTTCGAGCTGACCCAACTTTAGTCACCATCTGTATAGTATGTATGTATGTATAGTATATACCCGTGATCACCTCCCGAGTGATCACGGCCCAATAGTATAGCAAGGCAGACTGACAAGAATGTAGGGCCAATGATGATAAACTAGCATCCTATACTAAGCATTTAGGATTGCAGGTAAGGTATCAACAGATGTAGCAACAATGTCAGGCTATGCATCAGAATAGGACCAACGAAAAGCAGTAACAGGCTACACTACTCTAATGCAAGCAGTATAGAGAGTAGAATAGGCGATATCTGGTGATCAAAGGGGGGGCTTGCCTGGTTGCTCTGGCAAGAGAGAGGGGTCGTCAACTCCGTAGTCGAACTGGGCAGCAGCAGCGTCGGTCTCGTAGTCTACCGGAGAGAAGAGGGGGAAGAAACAATGAATACAATGCAAACAAATGCATATCGATGCATGACATGACAAGTAACAATGCTAGGTGTGCCCAATCGCGGTAGTAGGTGATACCGACGAAGGGGGAAAACATCCGGGAAAGTATTTCCGGTGTTTCGCGTTTTCGGACCGGTGAACCGGAGGGGGAAAGTTGCGTGTTCGGTATGCTAGGGGTGTGTGGCGGACGAATGGGCTGCGTATCCGGATTCGTCTCGTCGTTCTGAGCAACTTTCATGTAGAAAGTATTTTCATCCGAGTTACGGATTAAAAGATATGATTTTCTAAAGATTATATTAATTTCTGAAATTTAATTAATTAATTATTTAATTCGAAAATGAATTTATGACGTCAGCATGACATAAGAGTGACGTCAGCAGGTCAACTGGTCAGTTGACCAGTCAAAACTGACATGGGGGACCCACCTGTCATAGACAGTGGGTTAAACAGAGTTTAAACTAATCTAAAATTAGTTAGTAAACCTACTGGGCCCACCTGTCAGTGTCTAATTAAGTTTTAGTTAATTATCTAAATTAATTAGCAGTTTATATATTTGTTTTATTTGTTTTATGGCATGGGCCCGCATGTCAGTGCCACTGGACTACCCAGTCAGCACGTTGACCCAGTCAACAGGTCAACAGGGGCCCTGGGCCCACCAGTCAGTGGCCCAGGTGGCGGGACCCGCGGTGCCAGGTCAGCAGGGGCGGTTCACGCCGCCGGCGACCAAAAGCACGACGCAGGCCCGCCGGAGTTCGTCGGAAAATGCACACAGTGCACGGATCCGCGCGCGCCTGGGCTCGTTCGAACGAGCGCGCAGAGGCGCATCTAGCGGGGGCGGTGGCGTGGCCGGAGGAGGACCGCAGCGTCACCGGTGACGAGCGGGGCGGACGCCGGCGTTCGGCCGCGAGAGGGAAACGGCGCTGCAGCACGGCAGCAAGTACCCTAAACGGTCAGGAGGACTCTACGGGCGCGTGCGAGCACAACAAGCATGAGCCCGGGACCAAATGGTCACCGGACGGCTGCCGGCGACGAGCGCATGCGGTGACGCATTCGGGCGTTCACCGAGCTAGGAGCTAGCGGCCACGGAGCAGCGCGCGAGCGGGCGCGTTGGGTTCCTGGGTGCACCAGGAACAAGATGCCGTGCTCAGGAGAGCACGACGGAGAGTACGGCCACGGCGGCGAGGCGATCCACGGCGACGGGCTCTCGGCAACGGCGAATAGGCAGCTACGGTGCGCGAGGGAAAAGGAGAGCGGGGCGCGGGAGCTCACCGAGTGGGCGCACGGGGGCCCGGTGACGGATTAGTAGCAGCAGCGGCGCGACGTAGATGGGAGATTGGCGTTGGTCGGGGTCGATGGCGACAGCGGCGACCCGAGGAAGACGACGACGGGGATCCCGCGCTGTAGAGCTCCCCGGATCCTAATCATCAGCGTGGAGGACGTAGAGGAGGATGACGGTGCTCGGAGACTAGTTGGAGGGG
>NC_057795.1:563664855-563672951 GCF_018294505.1 Triticum aestivum | reverse complement strand
GGAGGAGAGCAGGGGGGCAAGTGGGGAGGGGAGCCCGAGAGGGCGCGGCGTCAGCGCCCTTATCCTCTCCAGGGGCCTGTATCGGCGCGGGGCGGCGAGCTGGTCCGACGGCGACGCGGGCGCGGTCGGACGAACAGTGGGGGGTGTGGGGAGGCGGTGACAGAGGTGGGGAGGTGGCAGCTGTGCCACCTGGGCCGACCGGGTGCAAGGGAATGGGCCGAAGCCCAGGGGGTCTTTCTGGGTTAGTTTTAGTTTTTCTGTTTTTGCTTTTATTTATTTTCTTTTCTGTTTTAAATCACTTTAAATTATTTAGACATTTTATAAAAATGTGTTTGCTGCACCATAATTACCTTTGTAATATCCGACAACCACCGAACATTTTTGTTTTAATTTTTGATAACTTTTATTGCTATCATTAATTTGAATACGAATTTCGAACGGTTTCGAATTATTGTGAGGATAGTAACAGTAACCGAGGTGTCATGGCATGATGAGCGTGGAATTACTGTAGCTTAATTATCCGGGCGTCACAATTCTCCTCCACTACAAGAAATCTCGTCCCGAGATTTAAGAGGGGGACTAAGGGGAAAGTTTGGTAACGAATCTAGCGGGTCTTCTCATCCTGGCTTGCTCTTCTCGAAGAGGTTGATCCCTTTCGTTGATATCTTCATTTCTCTGTTTCAAGCCACCATGATCAAGTAGTCATCCCTTTCTTCAGGAACTTTCACCGTACTTACGAAAGAATAAAGGGGCTGGGAGAACAGACCTCTACAAGGTTGACTAACTTGTTGATAACATCGGGGAAGGTGGGGGAAGTAACTCTCGAATTAAAAACCCTTAGACATTAATGAGAACAAAGTGAGGAGGTATCCTGAGAAGTTTCGAGCAGATAGACAATCGTTCGTTGCCTGAAATAGGGTGTGAAAGGGGTTCTGAGCAACGGGAATAAGTATTGTGTCCCATACCAGAATAGATCAACAGGCAAGTGGCCCGTGAATTACATACAAAGTCAAGCACGAGGAATAACTTTGACAACAGGTTGTACAGGGAGAGTCAGGTTTCGTTCCTGGGACCTGTGGGTTATGGGCCCACCATGTGGGTTAAAAGTAGAAAGGGGGGGGGGCTGACATCTTGTACGATCGCGATAGCAAGGCATGTCAGAGAGTAGCATGTCAGTTATGTCGGCAGCAATGTCGGTACCAAGGGCGAGGGACGAAGAGAACCATTTTCCTGCTCGTTGAACGAGGCGGACCAGTAGGCGAAGTTCTCGTCCATCGGTGGTTACCGGAATGTCATCAACAAAAGTAACAGGTTCTTACTGACAGAATTGTACAACGAGGTGTTTACATAAGCAGGAGAATATTACTGCTCAGATCATATAGTTCACAAGAAAGGTTAAACCAACAATGGGAGGAAATATGATCATCAGATTAAACAGAACAATGGAAAGGAAATTATGTTTAAACACATATTTCAAGGGTATATCCTTCCCAAGGACAAGCAGAGCATGATATCCATGTCAGGATATAATGTAGAAAACTCTTTAGGTAGGGGAGAGAATTTTCATGACATTGCCCATACAACGGTGTTTGGGTAATTGAGCAAGAAACATTTAGCATTGGGCTTCAAATGGTCTTGTTGAAAATCGGAGTACCATAGACATGCTTCGAGATAGCATTGACATGGTCATCAGGTGAAGACCAGACTTTGGAAACACAAAGGATCCATCAGGAATAACTTGTAGAATAAGTCTTACAATTTCCTCATGGATGAATGGATAACCTTGCTGAAAAGGAATCTATAATGATAGGTCCTCCAGCCGGGGGGGGGGGTGTTAGGCATGACATCATGTTACCGGGTCATCAAAGGATCAACATCATAACTCTTGGAAAGTTGTCCCAACCATCATATCTGACCGAGATTCATATCCAATTGGTGTCATGAAACCTCAGACTCAGGGGGTCCGAGAGGAAAAAGGTGCAACACAAATCGTCGAAATGACATTGCAAGATCCTCGAGAAATGAACTATGGGAGCGGGTTTCTGAAGCAATAGTTCATCATTAAACCAAGGAGAGGACAAGGAGGTGGCTGGTGAACTCAACGGCAATTCACCGAGATTCCCAAAAGATGGATTTCCACAATTAAGTGAACAAGGAGATAACATTTGTCAGATCAATGATATAAGGAAGTATGCTCGAGGTAAACATACACAATTAACATTGGTTGAAAGATGCGCCCGAAATATGGGTTGGGTTGCACGGCCAATGTTAGAATGGTGATTCAATTATAGAAAGACTTAGAATGAACTTTCACCCATTCACCTCAAAGCAATAGGGTTGCTAGAAGGAAAGAATCCAAACAACACCGTTCACTTGTTGGAATTAACACGGGGACCAAGAAAGAATGGTGAGGGTGAGAAGTATTTCTATGTCAAGAATTCTCAAGAGGTGGAACAAATCTTAGAACATTCTTGGTAATACTCCAAGGTAAAGAAGAACAATTGCTGGATAGCAAGGAACTCAAGGTATAACACCAAACACGAACAAGCTTGTGTTCGTGGGAAGGCAATAAAGGTCGATGATAACGCAGATCATCAAGGGCAAGGATGGTAATTCTCATCATGAACTCATTTGATATCCTGGAAGAGCTCATAAGATTGATGATGATCACGACACACTTTGTCGAGAGATTCCAAGATGTAATCGATCGGCGATGACATCAAGTCAAATGAATGGTGAAGCGAAAGGTTATTGGAACCAAGGGTATGACACAAACTCGAAACCAAGCTTATTGTCCAAGGAGAAATGATATGAGGAGGAAGATCAACGTAAGCTTAGCTCATCGTCAAATAATTGTGCTACGGGAAGGAGGTCCCGGTAGCACAGTTAAAATTTAGCATGATAATGATATAGCCGATCAGGCTAGGAATGATGTGATCGGGTACAAACTCGTACTGATAGAAGCTTACCGAAGAGTTATTGAACCGTAGAGCGGACTCGGTTCAGTTATCGGTGTCTTTGAGTGTTTAATAACTCAGAGCCCGTGAAAAATTGGAAGCAGTGGGAAGGTAGCACTTGATGAAGAACTCATAAGAAGTTATGCAGTTCCAAGATAATCTCGAGATACCAGGGGGTAATACTCGATGACATATCAAAGTAGAGGTTGGACGGGGGTATTGCTCTATAGAAGACAAGTGTTAAAACTTGCACGAGAAATGGTATTTAAAAGAGAACATGGTCGGAACCACGATTGCAAAAGGCCAGATCCCTGATATAAGATGAACTTATACCAAAGGAATAATTAATTTAAGAGAAGCTTTAATGATAAGATCTCCATCGTGTCCATGGGCATGAACACAAGTTCAATGTCGACTCCCACTTCTCCAATGCATAACCTTTCATTCACTTCTCACGTTCGATGAAGTTGCAGTGTTGAAATTTTATCTGGCGAAGCACCAGAAGAGTATGATTCGTGAAAACTTTCGGGTTCACACAGTTTAGAGAAGGCATATGTTCAACCCATAGGGGCTTCTTAGAAACATATACCACAAGTTTCAAGAGTAAATAACACAAGCCCGAAAGCAGAGCATGGTTGGCCAAGAAGAGGATACAACTTAACGAAGGCATTATGTATCAGCGGAAGAACTCACAAAGTGATCAAATGTGAAGGACATTGTCGGATAACAATCCAACAAAGGACTTGATGGTCCACAAAGGATCTGATGTGAGTACCGATACTCAACCAGAAAAGGAAGGAATGCAAATGCAACAGGTTATGGAATCCTCTAAATAATTCAAAGCTTAAATGCAAAGGAATTATGATTTCCAAAACAAGGGATCAGAAGCAATGCTCTGATTAGGGATGGATAAATTGAATAGCCTTAGGGTACAATCAACGACAATTGGATTGGTCGAGAACCAATTCCAGTTAAAAGAATGGAAGCTCGGCCGGAAAGGTAATTTATAAGGATCAATGATGATTGCGTGTATTCGCAACATATTGAGTCAACAGACTCAAAATGATAATGACAAGGAATGTCAATAAGATTTCTATACTTATGGGATTAATCATAATGAAAGCAAACAAGAAATTCCAGAGCAATAGGTCGCTGAGGATTTTCGGAATATCGGGTGGTATTTCGAAGACTTTTGTGTAACACATGAACAACTGGGGGATGAGCGGATACTCGATAAGTGCGAGAATTAACCGTAGGGGTATTCAAGTGACAAAGAACAGCAAGGCAGTAAGCTCAAGGGATTATCGAAACAACGACGAGTTTTTCAGGGTATCATGTAATAACAAGACCACTGGGGATGATATAAGAATAACAACTGTAAGTAGTTACCCATAAGGGTTGACGGTGGAAGCGGAATTGCAAACGCGATGAACACAAGTTCTCGGCCTATCAGCGGAAAGTATCTTCAGGGTCTTCACGTGCAGCAGACGATCATCAGTAATAAGGGGCTCTCCGGGTGAAAGTGATAACGAGATCCTAATGTTAGATTTAGCAAAATTCATTTAACCCGAATAGAAGAGAGTTCAGAGTCCCAGAGTAAGGATCGAGGAGTAAAAGATCCTAATACCACCCGGATGGCGACGTGGGCCCGTAAGGCACACAGCCATGTTAGTAAAAGTTTTGCAATGTCTAGACTCGACTTCGGCCAAGGAGTGTGAAAGGGGGATTCCTACAGGCAGTCGGCTCTGATACCAACTTGTGACGCCCCCGATTCAATCGTACACTAATCATGCACGCAAATGTGTACGATCAAGATCAGGGACTCACGGGAAGATATCACAACACAACTCTAAAACATAAAATAAGTCATACAAGCATCATAATACAAGCCAGGGGCCTCGAGGGCTCGAATACAAATGCTCGATCATAGACGAGTCAGCGGAAGCAACAATATCTGAGTACAGACATAAGTTAAACAAGTTTTCCTTAAGAAGGCTAGCACAAACTGGGATACAGATCGAAAGAGGCGCAGGCCTCCTGCCTGGGATCCTCCTAAACTACTCCCGGTCGTCATCAGCGGGCAGCACGTAGTAGTAGGCACCTCCAGTGTAGTAGGGGTCGTCGTCGACGGTGGCGTCTGGCTCCTGGACTCCAGCCTCTGGTTGCGACAACCAGAAAGAAAGGAAAGGGGAAAAGGGGAAAGAAAGCAACCGTGAGTACTCATCCAAAGTACTCGCAAGCAAGGAACTACACTACATATGCATGGGTATATGTGTAAGGAGGCCATATCAGTGGACTGAACTGCAGAATGCCAGAATAAGAGGGGGATAGCTAATCCTGTCGAAGACTACGCTTCTCGCAGCCACCGTCTTGCATCAAGTAGAAGAGAGTAGATTGAAATCCTCCAAGTAGCATCTCCAAATAGCATCTCATAGCATAATCCTACCCGGCGATCCCCTCCTCATATCCCTGAGGTAGAGCGACCACCGGTTGTATCTGGCACTTGGAAGGGTGTGTTTTATTAAGTATCCGGTTCTAGTTGTCATAAGGTCAAGGTACAACTCCAAGTCGTCCTGTTACCGAAGATCACGGCTATTCGAATAGATTAACTTCCCTGCAGGGGTGCACCACATTCCCCAACACGCTCGATCCCATTTGGCCGGACACACTTTCCTGGGTCATGCCCGGCCGCGGAAGATCAACACGTCGCAGCCCCACCTAGGCTCAACAGAGAGGCCAGCACGCCGGTCTAAACCTAAGCGCACAGGGGTCTGGGCCCATCGCCCATAGCACACCTGCACGTTGCGTACGCGGCCGAAAGCAGAACTAGCCCCCTTAATACAAGAGCAGGCTTACGTTCCAATCCGGCGCGCGCCGCTCCGCCGCTGACGTCTGAAGGGCTTCGGCTGATACCACGACGTCGGGATACCCATAATTACTCCCACGTAGATGGTTAGTGCGTATAGGCTCGTAGCCAACTCAGATCAAATACCAAGATCTCGTTAAGCGTGTTAAATATCTGCGAACGCCGAACAGGGCCAGGCCCACCTGTCTCCTAGGTGGTCTCAACCTGCCCTGTCGCTCCGCCATAAAGATCCACACAGAGGGCCGTCGGGACAAAGGTCCTTTCAGCCCCCAATCCGTGATTCACTCGCGGGTACTCTTCGAGCTGACCCGACTTTAGTCACCATCTGTATAGTATGTATGTATGTATAGTATATACCCGTGATCACCTCCCGAGTGATCACGGCCCAATAGTATAGCAAGGCAGACTGACAAGAATGTAGGGCCAATGATGATAAACTAGCATCCTATACTAAGCATTTAGGATTGCAGGTAAGGTATCAACAGATGTAGCAACAATGTCAGGCTATGCATCAGAATAGGACCAACGGAAAGCAGTAACAGGCTACACTACTCTAATGCAAGCAGTATAGAGAGTAGAATAGGCGATATCTGGTGATCAAAGGGGGGGCTTGCCTGGTTGCTCTGGCAAGAGAGAGGGGTCGTCAACTCCGTAGTCGAACTGGGCAGCAGCAGCGTCGGTCTCGTAGTCTACCGGAGAGAAGAGGGGGAAGAAACAATGAATACAATGCAAACAAATGCATATCGATGCATGACATGACAAGTAACAATGCTAGGTGTGCCCAATCGCGGTAGTAGGTGATACCGACGAAGGGGGAAAACATCCGGGAAAGTATTCCCGGTGTTTCGCGTTTTCAGACCGGTGAACCGGAGGGGGAAAGTTGCGTGTTCGGTATGCTAGGGGTGTGTGGCGGACGAACGGGCTGCGTATCCGGATTCGTCTCGTCGTTCTGAGCAACTTTCATGTAGAAAGTATTTTCATCCGAGTTACGGATTAAAAGATATGATTTTCTAAAGATTATATTAATTTCTGAAATTTAATTAATTAATTATTTAATTCGAAAATGAATTTATGACGTCAGCATGACATAAGAGTGACGTCAGCAGGTCAACTGGTCAGTTGACCAGTCAAAACTGACATGGGGGACCCACCTGTCATAGACAGTGGGTTAAACAGAGTTTAAACTAATCTAAAATTAGTTAGTAAACCTACTGGGCCCACCTGTCAGTGTCTAATTAAGTTTTAGTTAGTTATCTAAATTAATTAGCAGTTTATATATTTGTTTTATTTGTTTTATGGCATGGGCCCGCATGTCAGTGCCACTGGACTGCCCAGTCAGCACGTTGACCCAGTCAACAGGTCAACAGGGGCCCTGGGCCCACCAGTCAGTGGCCCAGGTGGCGGGACCCGCGGTGCCAGGTCAGCAGGGGCGGTTCACGCCGCCGGCGACCAAAAGCACGGCGCAGGCCCGCTGGAGTTCGCCGGAAAATGCACACAGTGCACGGATCCGCGCGCGCCTGGGCTCGTTCGAACGAGCGCGCAGAGGCGCATCTAGCGGGGGCGGTGGCGTGGCCGGAGGAGGACCGCAGCGTCACCGGTGACGAGTGGGGCGGACGCCGGCGTTCGGCCGCGAGAGGGAAACGGCGCTGCAGCACGGCAGCAAGTACCCTAAACGGTCAGGAGGACTCTACGGGCGCGTGCGAGCACAACAAGCATGAGCCCGGGACCAAATGGTCACCGGACGGCTGCCGGCGACGAGCGCGTGCGGTGACGCGTTCGGGCGTTCACCGAGCTAGGAGCTAGCGGCCACGGAGCAGCGCGCGAGCGGGCGCGTTGGGTTCCTGGGTGCACCAGGAACAAGATGCCGTGCTCAGGAGAGCACGACGGAGAGTACGGCCACGGCGGCGAGGCGATCCACGGCGACGGGCTCTCGGCAACGGCGAATAGGCAGCTACGGTGCGCGAGGGAAAAGGAGAGCGGGGCGCGGGAGCTCACCGAGTGGGCGCACGGGGGCCCGGTGACGGATTAGTAGCAGCAGCGGCGCGACGTAGACGGGAGATTGGCGTTGGTCGGGGTCGATGGCGACAACGGCGACCCGAGGAAGACGACGACGGGGATCCCGCGCTGTAGAGCTCCCCGGATCCTAATCATCAGCGTGGAGGACGTAGAGGAGGATGACGGTGCTCGGAGACTAGTTGGAGGGGCTCGGGGACGATGGTGGCCGTGGTTAGCACGGCGGCGCGGCCATGGGCGCGCTGGGCGGATCTGAGGAG